>NC_034198.2:28951146-28983646 GCF_002021735.2 Oncorhynchus kisutch | reverse complement strand
TATGAATAGCACCACACTTGCTGACTCACACCATGTTGGTATATCAACCAAAAATCCATAAATGTTTCATTGTAGTGTGTTGTTGAACGGCTGATGGCTCATCTACTCTGAAAGGTGCTCTGTCATACATCTTACAAATACATATGACATACAAACTCAAACTTATATAAAAGTTTAATTCGCATAAATTTCACGTCTCCTTGGATCATTGACTCCTAAAGGCCCTGAATACATGCATTGATTTAGAAATGTTTTCAATGTACAAATAGACATATCTTCTCTCACCCTAAAAGACAATCACTCAGGAGACTCACGTTTCAAGGCCCCTGGATCCCAGTGCAGATAAGACAGAGGACCAGACAGGGGTAATTTTCCCAGTCTGTGGAATGTCATTCAAGACAACACAACACTGGAGACGCAATATCACATCTGCTCAGGCTAGATCTCATAGGTCAATAGGGCAAAGGTAAAGAGGAAGAGAAGAGCAGAAGAACACAAGGAAGGAGAGAAAGAGGAATAGAGAACTCATGAAGAATTAACATAGCGGGGACAATGTGAACAAAAATTATTGAGTTAAAAAAGGATTTTCCTTCACTTTCATAAACTTTCATCACAAAAAAACAGAATATGTACCTGCAGCTATTCTATATGAACATGTAATAAGGCTTGTCTTTTGTTTGAGATAGAGAGGTTTTTGATGAGTAATGAAAAGAGAGATGGCACGAGAAAAAACAAGAGCGAGGGACATGAGTGGACAGTTCATCTCTCTGAAGTCTGCACTCGTTCACTACTCCGCACAAATGTTGAAGTATTAGATTGGTGCAGGCATGGGCTAGAGGGAGTTCCCATATACCGGTCATTTTCTTTTAAATCCATGAAAAGAAGTGTACAAGTGTACGCTTTGGGAGAAAGGAGAGATTATTGTGACGCAACCAAGAGTGTGGCAGGGCTGGCAGCAGTAGCATGACCGGAGAGCAGAACAGAGCCAGGCCGGCAGGCAGCCCCCTGCACAGTGATATGGTACTGGTACTCCCTGCATATAGCTTAATTCTTGTGTTATTTATTCCATTTGTCTTACTAAACTAAAACTATTTTTCTCTGCATCGTTGGGAAGCATTTCAAGGAGAAGTCTAAGTCTTATTGATTTGATTTGATTTTGATTTGCTGTACTGTCTCACCTCCCCAACATTGATCCCGGTTTTCGGCACCCTACCTACCCTGCAGCCACATTCTCCTCCCCTCTCCCCCCTGCCCTCCTCCCCTACTCTCCTCCACTCCCCTCTCCCCCTCCCCTACTCTCCTCCCCTCCTCTCCTCTGCCATGCTTCATTACCCTGTGCTCAGTGAGGCAGAGAGAGGCAGCACACGCTTCTTTCTATCCACACACACACTGTCTGCAGCCGTGTTGCCCACAGCCACAGCCAGCCAGGCAGCCAGGCAGCCAGGCTCCCCATAGACCTAGAGTTCTTTATACAGCCCCACGCCCCTAGGCAACGGGTCACACTCACTCACAGCCCTACACCCCACTGTACACTCAAGTCTACACAATAACAATG
Source organism: Oncorhynchus kisutch (assembly GCF_002021735.2). Classification (NCBI taxonomy): domain Eukaryota; kingdom Metazoa; phylum Chordata; class Actinopteri; order Salmoniformes; family Salmonidae; genus Oncorhynchus; species Oncorhynchus kisutch. The sequence continues at coordinate 28,982,091 of NC_034198.2, read as the reverse complement.
TCCACACCACTATAGTTCCACAATTAACATTTTAGCATGCTAACACTTGCCCTTTAGTGCTTTACATTTCCAACACTCTGTACACACTAACTCTATTCAAACTAATTAGGACATATACTTATGTAACACTAACAGACACTAAAAGACACTCAACCCCCATAGTGTATAGATTGTATCCCAAGTTTTTGTGATGCATATCCTTGACAGTCACTGCACAGTAATTGTACACACACACATGAACTTCATTAACAAAACACACACACACATGCTGCTCAGGGAACAATAGCTAGCTCCACGGCAGCCTACTATGGAGCTGATGGTGCCAGACAACATTGGCAGGGCACAAACACCACAATTGTCCCCCCAACACAAAGTGTACTTGTGCCCCAGGCAGAATGGGGTGGATGGGATGCTGTGTAAATCAATGTGGTGGCAGTGGGACTGGTACACTCTTAGATAAAAAGGTTCCAAAAGGGTTCTTCCACTGTCCCTATAGGAGAACCATTTTTGGTTCCAGGCAGAACCCTTTTGAGTTCCATGTAGAACCCTCTATAGAAAAGTCTCTACATGGAACCCAAAAGGGTTCTACCTGGAACCAAGAACGGTTCTTCAAATGGTTCTACTATGGGGTCAGCCAAAAAAGCCTTTAAGGTTCTATACAGCCCCTTTTTTTCTAAGAGCATAGAGCCCAAAGTACTCAGTGTTGTTACCTCTGGCAAGCCTTCACTGGTTACACTGAAGATGTTGAGGAAGACTTACGCCGAACCCCCTTTCACTGTAAACAACAACAATGACAACAAACAACTGATGAGTGAGGATGAATACATTTACAATTTTGGATCATTTCAACATTGTAATGAACTATACTGAACATAACACAACATGTCAGAGTGGCTTGTCTGTCTGTCTGTCTGTCTGTCTGTCTGTCTGTCTGTCTGTCTGTCTGTCTGTCTGTCTGTCTGTCTGTCTGTCTGTCTGTCTGTCTGTCTGTCTGTCTGTCTGTCTGTCTGTCTGTCTGTCTGTCTGTCTGTCTGTCTGTCTGTCTGTCTGTCTGTCTGTCTGTCTGTCTGTCTGTCTGCCTGTCTGTCTGTCTGTCTGTCTGTCTGTCTGTCTGTCTGTCTGTCTGTCTGTCTGTCTGTCTGTCTGTCTGTCTGTCTGCCACCCATCTGTCTTTTCAACCTCTTTCCCTTGTCAGTTAATAGACTTGCCAAGGTGTTCATTTGCCAGCATGAGGCAGTCATTACCAGTAGAAAACATAATTTAGCAGGGTAATAGAACAGTCCAGGATCAATAGGCTAATTTAATTGCCCCTGCATGTGGTTGATTGTATTGCAGGGTTATTTGCAGGAGTTTTTATAGAGAGGAATTATCCTCCCATGCAGTTTTACTGGGGCTATAAACCGTGAACCACAATCACAACAAAGAATAGAAACTAGCCTGGTCTCAGATCTATTTGTGCTGTATAATCTACTTGTTGTTGTCATAGCGACAGTACAAACAGATCTGGGACCAGGCTTAAGAGAAACGGTTGTTATTGCTCAATAAGAAACTCTGTCCAACTGTAGTTACTACCAGCACTGAATTGGTTGCTACAATGACATAAAAGCAGGCAAAGTTCAGTGCTATGCTGTTATATTGCTAAACTGAACTTCAGGAGTCGCTGTTTCAATGGACATTGCAGGTTGTAAATGTGATAAAAACAGGGTAAGTCACATGCCATATATCTAAGCCTTCCTTGACAGCTTGGACAATGCCAAGTCAATGGCAGTCTAACTCATCGGGTTGGAGTTCAACTTTGCACCGCTATACTCTCCAGTTGTCCCTTTGGTCCTTCCAGGAGAAGCTGTGACCAATTGCGGTTGTAAATCCAGGTCCTGGATTACTTTAGTACCAGGCTTTACAACAAAGCCCAGGCCAAGCCACGCCCAGGGACACTGCTTTGTGGGCGGTGATTGTATTTGTGTTGGTGCTACAGTATATCTCCATGCTCGGTAAAGTATCCTCAAAGTTGAGGATATGCCAAAACAAAATACAAAAAAGGAAGCCTGTATAATACAGAGAAGATACTTAATGTAGATACTGTGTAAACAGAGGTAGGAGCAGAATTACATAGCTGAGCAACATGTTTCGACCAACCAGTCTTCCTCAGACTGTGGATATGGAAATGGAGGCAGGGGTAGAGCTGTGGAATCCCACTCCTCTTGATCAATCCCAGGAACTGGAGTGGTTAGGTTTTCTCTAGGAAGTGGGTTGATCCCGTGATCAGAGAGAGGCATATTTTTCATGGTCAGTGCTCCAACCAGCAAATCCCAACTCCCTATTGTGATGTCATCCTCCTTTATGGAATGTCCAACCCCCCACTCATTCCAGGTCCCTTCTCACCCTCTAGCTGAATAGGCCTAGCCTGGGGTCTATTGATTTGGATCTGTGATGCCCTGGTGCCTCACACTATTGCAGCTCTCATCCTGACCTGTAAAAAGGATAGCCACTCAAGAGCAGAGAGGGATTCCTTTTCAACCACTGACTGCTCTATACAGATAAAGCCCCATGGCCAATGCTGTTTAGACTGTTGGGATTCATCTGAGATAATAATCATTTAATTCTGGCCACACTTCCTCTCCTAATCCCTGCCTTTCTTTCTTCCTGCTTCTCTTTCTGCTTAGTTATAATGGTGTAGATTAAAACTTTCTTACTGATTTTTAAACTGTTTCAAAGAAGTTAAAGAAATACTTATTAAAGGCAGAAACTATTTTTTTCCACGGTTCATTGAACACAAAATGTAGACGCTGTCATTCATCTATCAGTAAACTTAGCCCGCAGCAGGACTTGGTTTAAAAAACAGGATTTACTAAGCAGCTGCTTCAACATTCCTGCATAGAAGTCTGTTAAGTCCTTTTTTATCAGTTAAAACATTGCTGATTGTTGTTTGTTCGCGTTATAGTGTTTGTGTACCAAATGGCACCCTATTCCCTTTACAGTGCACTACTTTTGACCAGGACACATGCATTATATGAAGAATAGGGTGCCATTTGGGATGCAAGCAGGGCCTGGGTGCTCATCCTGCCCTGAAGTGAATCAACAGTTCAACACCTCATCAAAAACAATGACTATTTACATTTCTAACCTGAATAAATAGGCTGAATCAATAGATAATTACTGGCTAATTGTTTGGCTTCAGTCTTTCTGAATGTGTGTTCCCTTGTTCTTTCTGGATAGCCAAGAGCAGAGAGTGATTCCTAGACAGGCCGTCATTGCAAATAAGAATTTGTTCTTAACTGACTTGCCTAGTTAAATAAAGGTAAATAATAATAATAATACAATTTTAAAAAGAATGTTCCTACCTGCCTGTCTATTGAGTTATTTTATTGCCCCATCATTGAAGGAGGCCTTTATCAAGCTATAGATAAGAGACAGCCAGCGCCTGTTGACATAATTCATAAGGCCTGGTTAGCACAAAGGCCTGTCAAACACAGGGATTCTGTAAACAAACAGTCTCCAGTACTGCATTTAGGATTATTACTGTAGGCTAGGGAAGATAGGACAAGGGAGGAGCGGGAGGACAGGAATGGGAGGAGATGGAAAGACCTAGGGAACAAAACCTGAAGAACAGATAAGTTAAAAGAAACCTGTTAACCGCACCCGGTTCTTAGGCAGGTTTTCAGGTCTTCGGTCTAAGCCACTGTCTCTGGAGGACAGAGTATCACTGTCGGCATGGCTTTGATCTGCTCTATCAGCGCCCTATCTTCTACCTTTCACCTCTGTCTCTCTCCACCAATAAACATACAAAATACTTAATCAAATGAATACTGTATATGTTATTATTATTTTGTATTCATTGATTTTTTTTTTATCTACAGGTGTAGCTCAGCAAAGGTAAAGGGGTTTTCCTTGAAAATCAGGATGTCCAAAGGTTTCTTGTGTTCTGTCAACCCATTTTGTTTTTGATTGCCTCCCCCACACTTTTATAGTGAACTTTGATCGTCATGTAATGGAGTATTAAGCTTGAGTTAGGGCTGGGCTCATTGACAGGGTAAACAAGCAGTATTTGCATTCGCCCAAGGGCAGGTACTGCCTGTTTGTCTGTGTAGCCGTCACTGCACACGTCACCTGGTGTAATGAAATGCAGTAAGTAACACTTACTTACTGCATTGGGGCGGCAGGGGATCTTAGTGGTTAGAGCGTTGGACTAGTAACCGAAAGGTTGCAAGTTCAAATCCCCGAGCTGACAAGGTACAAATCTGTCATTCTGCCCCTGAACAGGCAGTTAACCCACTTCCTAGGCTGTCATTGAAAATAAGAATTGGTTCTTAACTGACTTGCCTAGTCATTACTCAGGTGATGTGTGCAGTGAGGACTCCACAGACAGACAGGCAGTACCTGCCCTTGGGTGAATGCAAATACTGCCTGTTTACCCTGTCCGCTGGCCTTGAGATCCTTATCTATGGAAATATAGCAGAGTAGTGTGTGTGTGCTCATGAGTTTTATACTGTTTAACAACTTCAGTTTCAACTAATTAGCACAAGTTGGCCTGAGAGTAGGGATCCCCTGGGAACTTCAGGTGAGAACGAGGATGAATGTGTGTGCATTTGAATGTTTTGCGTGAGTGGTGTGTCTCATATCACACTCATTCTGCAAAGGAAAACATTGCACAGGTAGAATCATTAGGCTTTGGCCCATATGCCGATCCCAATCGGTGTGTCTATAGCATGATGATTCAGCCTCGTTCTCACCAGTGCTGTCATCGGCCTCTACTCCCTGTAGGATCATTAGGCTTTGGCCCATATGGCGATCCCAATCGGTGTGTCTATAGCATGATGATTCAGCCTCGTTCTCACCAGTGCTGTCATCGGCCTCTACTCCCTGTAAGATCATTAGGCTTTGGCCCATATGGCGATCCCAATCGGTGTGTCTATAGCATGATGATTCAGCCTCGTTCTCACCAGTGCTGTCATCGGCCTCTACTCCCTGTAGGATCATTAGGCTTTGGCCCATATGGCGATCCCAATCGGTGTGTCTATAGCATGATGATTCAGCCTCGTTCTCACCAGTGCTGTCATCGGCCTCTACTCCCTGTAAGATCATTAGGCTTTGGCCCATATGGCGATCCCAATCGGTGTGTCTATAGCATGATGATTCAGCCTCGTCCTCACCAGTGCTGTCATCGGCCTCTACTCCCTGTAGGATCATTAGGCTTTGGCCCATATGGCGATCCCAATCGGTGTGTCTATAGCATGATGATTCAGCCTCGTTCTCACCAGTGCTGTCATCGGCCTCTACTCCCTGTAAGATCATTAGGCTTTGGCCCATATGGCGATCCCAATCGGTGTGTCTATAGCATGATGATTCAGACTCGTTCTCACCAGTGCTGTCATCGGCCTCTACTCCCTGTAGGATCATTAGGCTTTGGCCCATATGCCGATCCCAATCGGTGTGTCTATAGCATGATGATTCAGCCTCGTTCTCACCAGTGCTGTCATCGGCCTCTACTCCCTGTAGGATCATTAGGCTTTGGCCCATATGCCGATCCCAATCGGTGTGTCTATAGCATGATGATTCAGCCTCGTTCTCACCAGTGCTGTCATCGGCCTCTACTCCCTGTAAGAATATGATTTGACGGTAGCCATAAATAAAGAACAGGTGACAGAAGAAGGCAGTTCCACCGTATGACCCGTGTCCCCAATGGAACCCTCATCAGAGACCAGTCACACAAGACAAATATGGCCTCCCACCTTGCAATGCAACTACACATTCTCTTTCAGAAACACACCCTGGTGGAATCCCAATTAGCAATTTAATTCAACAAAATAATTAGATCCATATCGCCACTGCTGAAGGCACAGAGGGATGAGAGCACCACTGGCTTCCTGTTTCCTCCAGCGGGCCACAGGTTAAACACCTTTCATGTGTGTCTGATTGTGTGTGTGTGCATGCATGCCCCCCTGCATGCGTGCATACGCACGTGTTTGTGTGTGCAAGCCTGCCTACATAGATGTGTGTTCAGGCGTGTGTACGTGCATGCATGCGTATGGGTGTGTGTAGTTCAACAAATGTAAATCAAAACTAGACGTTAAACTGACATCTGTGCCCAGTCGGGAGCATGTGGGTGCATGCTTGTGTGTGTGCATGTGTATATTAAAATGACATTACCAGGCTTGTAGCAGCCATAACCTAATCTTCTGTAGAGATGCATTACAGACACGTCTATGTTAAGAGCTGCTTAAATTCAATAACAACTCCAGCACAGTGACTGAGAGTTGTTATTGAATTTTTGAATTTGCCACTTTAATAATGATGTTTACATATCTTGCATTACTCATCTCATATGTATATACTGTATTTTATACCGTCTATTGCATCTTCCCTATGCCGCTCAGTCATCGCTCATCCATATCTGTATATGTATATATTCTTATTCCATTCCTTCACTTAGATTTGTGTGTATTAGGTAGTTGTTGGGGAATTGTTAGATTACTTGTTAGATATTGCTGCATTTGCAGAATTAGAAGCACAAGAATTTCGCTACACTCGCAATAACATCTGCTAACCATGCGTATGTGACCAATAAAATAAAATTTGATTTGATGTTGAGTGTTACCACAATATGCCAAAAGTGGAACAAATATGACTGTGTAGTGTGTGTGTGTGTGTGTGTGTGTGTGTGTGTGTGTGTGTGTCTGTGTGTGTGTGTGTGTGTGTGTGTGTGTGTGTGTGTGTGTGTGTGTGTGTGTGTGTGTGTGTGTGTGTGTGTGTGTGTGTGTGTGTGTGTGTGTGTGTGTGTGTGTGTGTGTGTGTGTGTGTGCGTGTGTTTGTGTGTGCGTGTGTGCATGTGTGCGTGTGTGTGTGTTTGTGTGTGTGTGTGTGTGGTTGCTCACCCTCTGGAAAGCTAAGTACGGTGTGAAGAGAGTATCAGGGGGGAGAAATAGCAAGCCAGGGAAATCAGAAGAGAGTCAGAATGAAGAGGTCTTGTCATTAATGGAGTGTTTTAGGAGCTCCAACAGGGTTGGAACGGAGTATTGCTGTGTATGTATGTGTGTGCGTGTGCGTGTGTGTGCGTGCATGTGCAGCCTCTCTTATCGGATAGCGGCCGGCAGGGGCGTGTCTGTGTTAGTCTGTTTATGTCTGTGTGTCTGTGCGTGCGTGTGTGCATGTGTGTGTGTGTGTGTGCAGCCTTTCTAATCGGCTAGACGCCTGGCAGGGGAGTGTGTGTGTGTGTGTGTGTGTGTGTGTGTGTGTGTGTGTGTGTGTGTGTGTGTGTGTGTGCGTACGAGTCTGTGTGTGGGAGCTTGGACACTTGCGGTCCGTAAAAAGGGCTTGATTCATTTCCGCATGAGTGGGTCTCAGTGGGGCAGTGTCAGGCTAGCCAGGCCGCACAGATTTATAGACCATTAAAGCAGCAGGACTCCTGTTCCTCCTGACCACAACGCCACCACCACTACTAACACAATGCAGCCTGTTAATCTGACACACTACACACACACACACACACACACACACACATTGAAATATACACACACATAGTCGCATGTATGCCCGAGAGCATGAACAAAATACAAGCACGCACACACACACACACACACACACACACACTCTTAGACACCAGTCCTGATATACTGCACACTCTCATACACACACACGCACACACACACACACACACACACATACATGATCTCTCTCTCACACACACACACACACACACACATACATGATCTCTCTCTCACACACACACACACACACACACACACTCTCTCACACACTCTCACACACAGAAAATACACAGTATCTACAGATTGCATCCATCCTCATGTTTCATCCCTCCATTACCATCTCACATACATAGTTCATCTCACACACTCAGTTCAACGGCTGGGCAGGTAGACTAGCATTTAGAGCGTTGTGCCAGTAACTGAAAGGTTGCTGGTTTGAATCTGTCGATGTGCCCTTGAGCAAGGCACTTAACACTAATTTACTCCAGGGGTGCTGTACTACTATGTCTGACCCTGTAAAACAACACATTTCACTGCACCTATCTGGTGTATGTAACCATAAAACATAAATTAGCTCCTCCTTCTCATAGGTACCTCTCCACATTTAATTTCTTCCTCCATCTCTCCTCAATCTTCTCACACTCTTCCTTCCATCTACTTTATGTATCCCCTTCCTTCAATTTAGCCACCATAACCCAACCATCAACACATAACCTCCTCTTACCTATGCATCCCATCTAACTACATTACCTAATGCTTTACTATTGCCTCTCTATTTTTCATAAATATTCTCCTAAATGAAATCCAAGGCAGACTGTTTGTCAGTGATCTGGTCTGTGTCATTCCCTCCTCCCTGAATCAGGTATCTGGACCTATCCCTGTCAATGGTCTCTTGGGCATAATGCTTTAGATTGTAGTAACAGATTTAAAATCAGATTAGCACAGTTCCAGGCGCACAGACTAATGGCTCTGTCTTTTCAAGGCATCCTCAATCAGCTCCGTTGCCCTGGTGATTGCTATATCTTGTTCTCCTCTCCCATTTGCTGTCTTTGCAACTTCATCATCCAGCTAGGGAAAGAGAGGAAGGAGTGATACAGGGAAGGGAGGAGAATAAAAATGAGGCAGAGTGATTCTCTGCTATAGGCTGTACGCTGCTGCTGGCTGTATGGCCCTATGAATAGCTCTTAGCATGTACAGTATGGAAATGATGACACGGCAACCTGAGCAAAAGCAACGTACAGACAGTACAGTAAGTGAAGGAAGAGGATGAACTCAAGGATTCTATTTTGACTTTGGTCATAAATCCTTTCGCTTTCCTTCTCATACACTCTCGTAGAGTATGGCTCATCTATCTGCTATATCTGAATAGCAGGGAGATTGGCTATGGAAGACACCATGAATACCATTCTAAATGTATTATTATTCCTCTTTATCTAAGCTAGGTCTGTGTGAGAGTAGACAAACACCACGTACATACACTCACAAACCGAAACATACCTGTACATTCAGAGAGGATTACATGAACAATGTAACATGTGAATAATGAATGTAAATCATGACTGTCAGAGCTACGTCGGTGGCTACACAAGCTACATACACACAAATGATTTATTCAAGAGAAATATAATGGTCCTTAGCTATCCAAATATATCTCTAAACAGAATGTGGCATATAGGTCAAATATATGACCTTAAAGGGTTTGATTATTCAAAGGGGCATTTTTGGGGGATGATTCATTCCACTCCCACAAGGGACTTTTAACCAGTAAACCAGAAACAGACAGACAGCTTCCTTCATCATTTGTCCATCCTTTCCTCTTCTCCAAGCACGAGATAGGCCATGTGATCCAGTCACCAACAGTAGCCATGGTGAAATGTGCTGGGGGAAAAACAGAAACTGAAACTTCAGAAAGAAAACGAGTGAATGAGGACAACTCAAAACTGGAGACTTCAAATCAAAGACTTGATAGAGCACAACATGTGGGATTATATTATTTCTTTCAAGCCTCAAAACCCAGAAAAGAAAAGAAACCATCAACACGAAAAGGAGTTATATGGGTTAGAACAACACTGCACCTGGGTAAACAAACACTACAGGTCCTGTTCAACCCTCTAATGGCTGGTTTACTTGAATCCAGTGTGGCTGTAGCATACCACCACCCTATGATTCACAGAAGATCCTGTTTGTCCAGTTGAACTAACTGAAGGGCATGAAGTGAAACAGGGTGTGTTTCTGTGTTTCCACTAGAAGGATGCAAAAGCATTGTAAATACTACAACATCCCAAACAGAACAATGGCGTAGAAAGACATTTCAAAGTGAATAAAAAGGTAGGTCATTAATTACAAGGTAATAGAGAAATTATAAGCCTTGAACTCAACATATTGAAAGAAGAACTTTGGCAGGAAAATAAAATCTAAGCTACTTTGGTAGCTTTCAGAGTTATCTCTCTGAGAGAGGTTCTAAAAACAGGATCGAAGTGGACAGAGGAGGAGGTAAAGCCCCGCCTTATCTCAGCTCATTGGTTACCATAGCAACACCCACCCGTAGCACACGCTCCAGAAGGTATATTTCACTGGTGATCCCCAAAGCCAACACCTCCTTTGGCCGCCTTTCCTTCCAGTTCTCTGCTGCCAATGACTGGAACGAATTGCAAAAATCACTGAAGCTGGAGACTTATATCTCCCTCTCTAACTTTAAGCATCAGCTGTCAGAGCAGCTTACCGATCACTGTACCTGTACACAGCCCATCTGTCAATAGCACACCCAACTACCTCATCCCCATAATGTTATTTTTAGTTGTTGAAGCTCTTTTGCACCCCAGTATCTCTATTTGCACATCATCATCTGCACATCTATTAGTCCGGTGTTAATGCTAAATTGTAATTATTTTGCCTCTATGGCCTATTTATTGCCTTACCTCCCTAATCTTACTACATATGCACACACTGTACATATACTTTTTCTATTGTGTTATTGACTGTACGTTTGTTTATCCCATGTGTAACTCTATGTTGTTTTTTTGTCGCACTGCTTTGCTTGATCTTGGCCAGGTCGCAGTTGTAAATGAAAACTTGTTCTCAACTGGCCTACCTGGTTAAATAAAGGTGAAATAAAAAATGAATAAAAGGAGAACAGAGGGGTGGAAGGAGGAGCTCTAAAGGGGGTCAGGTATCATATTGATGTGAGAGTTACAGTTTGGTGTAAACTCACTGATGCTAAGAGAGTTGCACAGTGGCCCATACCAAATGAGTAATAGGGTCGACTCCAGAATACAAATAATGCAGCCCTTTGCATTATACTGTAGGTCTACATGACAAATGCTGTGCCTATCAGTCACATATGTACTGAAATCAGGGGTCTCTTTAGTGTTGGCTGCATATTGAGGCATTACAAAGCTTAACAGTCCCTTTAATGATGACCCGTTTGCAGCGCTTAGGGAGAGATATACTACAAATTAATCTGCTAGCGGAAGAGACTGCTTAGTCCAGATAAAGTAGGCTACATTGTAGCATCATCATGACCGCTCACTGGCTGGAGTCCCCCGCCAAAATGACGTAGATGCCTTCTAGTCCCCCGCCAAAATGACGCAGGTGCCTTCTATTACTTTAATCCCCACTTTCATCACCACATGCGGTGTAGTTTATTCTAACCGCTGAAATAAACTGTGTTATTTGGAGACACCCCCAAAAATGTACTGTGCGTTTTTTACTGTATTTTAATTAAGTTTACAATATGCCATATTCTATGTAGGCTACACAATGAACTCATAAGAAAAAAAGTAAAAAAGAAAATGGAGTGGCGTCGGCGTCCGCAGCGCCACAGAATAACCATGTGCTTCTGCGCTGCGGCAGTTGCCAGGGGATATGGAATGGGAGGGGTTATGATTGGTTGAAGTGGGTTTGTTGCCTTGGCGACGGCGAGGGGTTCCGTAGCGTTGCTGTGCGGCGTGATCTGCGCGTTGCGTGGATGGAGGAAGCAGCTGCCGATGTGATCTCTGACACTGAGACAGACATCTGAACACACAATTCCTGCCATACTGCTACTTTGCAGGCAACGCTTGCATGAATGTAAGTACTTGAAAAGGCGTCTTTAATTTATTTAATGGTGTGATATTACGGAATGCTTTAATGTGTTTTTCGTGAACGGTGAAAGGTAGCGCAAAATAAATGGGAGAAGTGACTGATAGCTCGAGCAGCCAGCATGGCAGTTCAATAGCGAACAACATGTACTGTACTTCCCCCATTTGTTCTCTGAGTTCTAGCGTTGCGTTATGGAATGGTAAGCTATAATAGAGACAATACTATATCGAAACTTTTCAATTCTTTAGACTTTGTTGAATTTTTTCCAGTTGTGCCAATACGTTGTTTTTGGCGTCTCTTGTCTTCCATGTGGCTCTTTAGCTATCGAGTTGGCTAGATGTAACTTATTTTACGGTCGAGTAGTAAGTAGTTAGCCAACAACGAGTAATTTGACCGTCCAATGTGTTTTCATTTTCATTTGAACTTGCATGAAACACTTAACTTAAATATCAATTGCAACAATGTGTACCGACGATGGATATTTTGTATCCAGCTTGGATAGCTTCGCCGCTTTTCCACCAATTTGATTTGGTCAGATAACAAATGGCTCGTTTGCGCATGCAGTCATACGATGAAAATGTATCGTTCTAGATTCTGTAAGGTGTTGGCTTGCTGCCCGTTTTAGTTGACATTCGATTGCCATGTCACGAGTCTGGCAGTGAGTTCGACTATTTCTGTCAGACACCATATCGATAGCTGCTTGAACTTATTTCATATTGAGCACCGAGGTCGTGTCATTTGGATTGTGGACCATTTTAACAGTTTGATATAAGTCATCTTGAATCAAAATTTAAACGTTTTTCGGTGAGCCGTCCATACAAGGACTCTATATATTTATTTCTATTGTTAAAAAAAAAATAATATATATATATATATATATATATATATATATACACACATCTGGTGTGGTGTGGTGTGTGTGTGTGTGTGTGTGTGTGTGTGTGTAAATGTAAGGCAACTTTATTGGGCGAAAGTAGCAAGGGGGGAGGTTAACGTGTTTGTGATTATGTAGCCCATTTGCCGTGTGTCCTCTGTGATATATTTCTTGGAAATGATATCAGTCATTTAGTTATTTTACTGTTATTGATTCCTCGTTTAGTGACATTGCCAGTGGAAAGTGTTCCAGGGGTTATCGAAGAGCTGAGCAAGCAAAATCTAGCTTGCTAGCAGCTTGCTAACATTTCTGTTCTTCCGCTAAAGCTCCTCTGTCCCATGAGTTGGCCTGTACGCAATGCAATATGTCTGGATGGACGTTGAGTCAATTCCTCAAAAACACTCACATGCCCAGATTGTCGCGGTGTTGCAATTTTGTCAGTTGAAATGTCCCACACACAGTTCCAAACCCATCCACGCGCATGTAAGGCGCTAGTGAGGCAGGAGCGTGGCCTTTGTCATAATGCATTATTGGACAGCGACACAGCTCGCTGTTATAGAAGTCACAACAGCAACTCCGAAAGGCTTATTCACATATTGGAGCATGTCAGCACATCACTGGACATGCAATGAGTTTAGTGTCAAGTTGCCTTTGGTGTAGCTGGAGCATAATTGGAGGGCTGCAACACCATTCCTCCATGAGAAGTTCCATAATTTGGTGTGTTGATGGTGGATGAAAACGCTGTCTGAGGTGCCGCTCCAGAATTCCCCATAAGTTTTCAATTGGGTTAAGATCTGCTGACTGAGACATGCACACCCTTTAAACCCCATGCTCATTTGAGACCCCTCTTTCAAAGTCACTGAGATCTCTTCTAGACAAAATAATTTACGTAGAAATTTTTAGTCATTTAACAGACGCTCTTATCCAGAGCGACTTACAGGAGCAATTTGGGTTAAGTGCCTTGTTCAAGGGCACATTCAACAGATTCGTCACCTAGTTGGCTCAGGGATTCAAACCGGCGACCTTTCAGTTACTTGGCCAATGCTCTTAACCACTAGGCTAATAATGGGCAACTGGGCATTTTTAGACATGACCCTAACCATTATGGGATGTTTATTGCTTATTTAACTAAAGAACCGCACCTGTGATTTTGGACATTGAAATTGGTACCAGAGGTTACAGCTAGGCTGCTACAGCTAGGTTGCTACGCTGTTCATGATGTAATGGATTGTCCCAGATACAAATTACTAGCTATCTCCAAACAGTGAGTGACTGTTATCAGCCAATTCATTATTTTTCTCTAAAGAGGTATGTCAGTTAGTGTGATAAAATACAATGATAGTTTCCCCTCTCGTGTGTCTGTGTGACCATGTTACCCCTTTTCTCTTATCTTACAAAAGTTATACATTTGGGATTTCTGATTGTAAAAATAAAAAAATATCCTAAATCAATTATTTGGATTGAAAAGTGTTGCCTACTGTAGTTGTCTTGTTATGCAGGCAACGGTTTGTATGTGGTGTATGTGTTTGACATGAGGGTGGAGAGGGGCAATGTTCCTTTTTTTTGACAAACAGTTTGCTGACTAATGTGCCTCAGATAAACAGTAAAACAAAGCAGGCCTGAGATACAAGGAGAGGAACAGAAGTGATCAACCTGTCATTTGTTTACTGCCAGGAATTCATGCCAATAGTGTGTTTGTGTAGTGTGTGTGTGTGAACACAGTGTACATCATGATTGGTTTTCTTGGAACCATCTGCTGTTTTTTTTGCTCTTTTAATACCCTGTGTGTTTTTGTAAATATGTTTTTTATACCATTGTCATTTGGTGTACAAGTATGTATAGTTGCAGAGGAGGGCTGCAGTCAGACGGGTAAGTAGTTTAGCTGCCTGAAATAGCCTAAGACCTGCTCTCTTTCATGGCATTCATGACTATAAATATGCCCTGCCCATAACCCTAATAACGCTGCTGCTAACCCCGCTGCTAACCTCGCTATGGAATGGCTATCTCTCTTCGCTCAGTGCAGCACAGGCACATGGAGCTGCACGATTGTCACAAGTGTGTGTGTGTGTGTGTGTGTGGGCGGGGGGTGCTGTGCGTCGGTCATAATAAGGTTATTTAGATTGCGGGCATGAGATTCTGGAATCTACATTTCCTCCCTGTTTTTATTTATTTATTTGCTCTCGACACTAGTTGAGAGACACACACACACAGACACAGCCTATTCCACAGAGTGAAAGGAGCCATGCCATTTAATCAAGAAGTGGAATAGAAAGAGCAGCTGGTTCAATCTTAGTGAATATTCTGTCCTTGTCCTCTGGGACATGTTAAAGTGTACCAGACTGACTGACATTATACATCTCACTCTGGAGACAAAGGGAATGAAACACATGTTTCTGAAACATGTAGGAGGCTATTCAGTGCCTTCAGAAAGTATTCACACCCCTTGACAGCCTGAATTTAAATTGGATTAGATTGAGATTTTGTGTCACTGGCCTACACACACAACCCCAAAATGTCAAAGTGGAATTGTGTTTTTAGAAATGTTTACTAATTAACGAAAAGCTCAGTCAATACGTATTTAACCCCTTTGTTATGGCAAGCCTAAATATGTTAAATATATTTTTTTTTAAACAAGTCGCATAAATTGCATGAACTGTGTGCAATAATAGTGTTCAACATGATTTTTGAATCACTACCTCATCTCTGTAACCCACACATACAATTATCTGTAAGGTCCCTCAGTCGAGCAGTGAATTTCAAACACGTTCAACCACAAAGACCTGGGAGGTTTTCCAATGCCTAAAAAAAAGGACTCCTATTGGTAGATGGGTAAAAAAAAAGCAGACATTGAATATCCCTTTGAGCATAGTGATGTTATTAATTATGCTTTGGATGGTGTGTCAATACAACCAGTCACTAGAAAGATATCGGTGTCCTTAACTCAGTTGCTGGAGAGGAAGAAAACTGCTCAGGGATTTCACCCCGAGGCCAATGGTGTAAAACAGAGTTTAATGGCTATGATAGGAGAAAACTGAGGATGGATCAACATTGTATACTAAACAAAAATACAAACGCAACAATTTCAAAGATTTTACTGAGTTACAGTTCATAAAAGGAAGTCAGTCAATTAAAATGAATTAATTAGGCCCTAATCTATGGATTTCACATGACTGGACAGAGGTCCAATCAGAATAAGTTTTACCCCATAAAAGTGCTTTCTTACAGGCAGCAATACTCATCACCCCACAGATGATCCAGCAGGTAAAGAAGCCGGATGTGGAGGTCCGTGCTGGCATGATTACACGTGGTCTGCAGTTTTGTGGCCAGTTGTAAGTACTGCCAAATTCTCTAAAACAATGTTGGAGCTTATGGTTGAGAAATGAACATTACATTCTCTGGCAACAGCTCTTGTGGACATTCCTGCAGTCATCATGCCAATTACACGCTCCCTCAACTTGAGACATCTGTGGCATTGTTGTGTGGCCTTTTATGGTCCCCAGCACAAGGTGCACCTGTGTAATGATCATACTGTTTAATCTGCTTATTCATATGCAACAGTTGTTGTGTAGATGGATTATCTTGGCAAAAAATGCGCACTAACAGGGATTTAAACACTTGTGCAGAAAATGTGAGCAAAATAAAATTATGTGCTTGTGTGTATGGAACATTTCAGGGATTTGTTTTTTTAGCTCTGAAGCATGGGACATGTTGTGTTTATATTCTTTTTCAGTGAAGTTACTCCACAATAATCTAAATGAAAGAGTGAAAAGAAGGAAGCTGTACAGAATAAAAATATTCCAGAACATGCATCCTGTAAGGCACTAAAGTAAAACTGCAGAAAATGTGGCAAAGAAATTAACCTTATGTCCTGAATACAAAGCACCAAATTCAACACATCAATTATTACAACTCATCATATTTTCAAGCATGGTGGTGGCTGCATTATGTTATGGGTATGCTTGTCGTTGGCAAGGACTAGGGAGTATTTATTTATTTTAAATTTTATTTTTAGGATCAAATAGTGGATTAGAGCTAAGCACAGGCAAAGTCCTAGAGGAAACCTGGTTGTCTGCTTTCCGACAGACACTGGGAGACAAATTTACGTTTCAGCAGGACAATAACACAAGGCCAAATATGCAGTGTCTTCAGAAAGTGTTCATACCCTTTGACGTAATCCACATTTTGTGCTACAACCTGAATGAAACATTTTATTAGTTTTTTCCCTCACCCATCTGCACACACTACCCCATAATGACAAACTGAAAACATGTTTCTAGAAATGTTTGCAAGTTTATTGAAAATAAAATGTAGAAATATCTCTTACATTACACACCCAATACTTTGTAGAAGCACCTTTGGCAGCAATTACAGCTGTGAGTCTTTCTGGGTAAGTCTCTTAAGTGCTCTCAACACCTGGATTGTGTAACATTTGCCCATTTTTATTATTTTCAAAATTCTTCAAGCTCTGTCTAATTGGTTGTTAATTCTTGCTAGACAATTAATTTCAGGTCTTGACATAGATTTTCAGTTAGATTTAAGTAAAGACTGTAACTCGACCACTCAAACATTCCCTGTCTTAGTAAGCCACTTCAATGTTGCTTCAACTTCAAATGTAGATTTGGCTTTGTGTTTTAGGTTTTTGTCCTTCTGAAAGGTGAATTAATCTCCCAGTGTCTGGTGGAAAGCAGACTAAACCAGGTTTTCCTCTAGGATTGTGCCTGTGCTTAGCTTCATTACGTTTATTTTTTATACTGGGGAAAAACTCCAGAGTCCTTAATGATTACAAGCTTACCCATAACATGAAGCAGCCACCTGAAAATAGGAGGAGTGGTACTCGGTGATGTGTTGGATTTGCCACAAACAAAGCGCTTTGAATTCAGGACATGAAGTTAATTTCCTAGGCAAATATTTTAGCAGTTTTGCTTTAGTGCCTTATTGCAAACAGGATGCATGTTTTGGAATATTTTTTTATTCTGTACAGGCTTCCTCCTTTTAACTCTGTCAATTAGGTTAGTATTGTGGAGTAACTACAATGTTGATCCATCCTCAGTTTTCTCCTATCACAGCCATTATATTCTGTAACTGTTTCAAAATTCCCATTGGCCTCATGGGGAAATCCCTGAGCAGTTTCCTTCTTCTCCTGCAACTGAGTTAGGCAGGACACCTGTATCTTTGTAGTGACTAGGTGTATTGATACCACATCCAAATTTTATATTGATTCACCATACTCAAAAGGATATTCAAGGTCTTCTTTTTTAATATTTTGTTTTACGATCTACCAATAGGTCCCCTTCTTTGAGGTATTGGAAAATATCCCTGGTCTTTGTGATTGAATCTGTGTTTGAAATTCACTGCTCGACTAAGTGACCTTACAGAATTTTATGTGTGGGGTACAGAGAAGAGGTAGTCATTCAAATATCATGTTTAACACTTATGTGACTTGTTAAGCTACATTTGTTAAGCTAAGGCTTGCTATAACAAAGGGGTTATTAAATACTGACTCAAAACATTATAGCTTTTCATTTTAAATGTATTTATTTAAAAAAACAAAATTCTCCCCAATTTCGTGGTATCCAATTGTTAGTAGTTACTATCTTGTCTCATCGCTACAACTCCCGTACAGGCTCGGGAGAGACGAAGGTTGAAAGCCAAGCGTCTTCCGAAACACAACCCAACCAAGCCGCACTGCTTCTTAACACAGCGCACATCCAACCCGGAAGCCAGCCGCACCAATGTGTCGGAGGAAACACTGTGCACCTGGCCAGCCACAGGAGTCGCTAGTGCGCAATGAGACAAGGATATCCCTTCCAGCCAAACCCTCCCTAACCCGGACGATGCTAGGCCAATTGTGCGACGCCCCACGGACCTCCCGGTTGCGGCCGGCTGCGACAGAGCCTGGGCGCGAACCCAAAATCTCTGGTGGCACAGCCAGCACTGCGATGCACCACCCCGGGAGGCCCACAGCTTTTAATTTTTTATTAATTTGTAAAACATATTTTCACTTCAAATAAATTACTATAAAAATCAAACTGTCATGAAATCACACATGCAAGATACCAAATTAAAGCTACACTTGTTGTGAATCCAGCCAACATGTCAGATTTCAAAAAGGCTTTTTCGGCGAAAGCAACCAATGCTATTATCTGAGGATAGCAAATTCTGAATGCTGCCCCCTATCCTAGAGAAGTTAACACAGGTGTGAGTGTTGACGAGGACAAGGCTTGAGATCCCTCTGTCATGCTGATTGAGTTCAAATAACATACATGGAAGATTCAAGAGGAGGGTGGTGCTTAGAATCATTGTTCTTCCTCTGTCAACCATGGTCACCTGCAAGGAAACACGTGCCGTCATCATTGCTTTGCACAAAAAGGGCTTCACAGGCAAGGATATTGCTGCCAGTAAGATTGCACCGAAATCAACCATTTATCGGATCATCAAGAACTTCAAGGAGAGCGGTTCAATTGTTGTGAAGAAGGCTTCAGGGCGCCCAAGAAAGTCCAGCAAGCGCCAGGAACATCTCCTAAAGTTGATTCAGCTGCTGGATCGGGACACCACCAGTACAGAGCTTGCTCAGGAATGGCAGCAGGCAGGTGTGAGTGCATCTGCACACACAATGAGGCAAAGACTTTTGGAGGATGGCCTGGTGTTAAGAAGGGCAACAGAGAAGCCACTTCTCTGCAGGAAAAACATCAGGTACAGACCGATATTCTGCAAAAGGTACATGGATTGGACTGCTGAGGACTGGGGTAAAGTTAATTTCTCTGATGAATCCCCTTTCCGATTGTTTGGGCCATCTGGGGAAAAAAGCTTGTCCGGTGAAGACAAGGTGAGCGCTACCATCAGTCCTGTGTCATGCCAACAGTAAAGCATCCTGTGACCATTCATGTGTGGGGTTGCTTCTCAGCCAAGGGAGTGGGCTCACTCACAATTTTGCCTAAGAAGACAGCAATGAATAAAGAATGGTCCCAACACATCCTCCGAGAGCAACTTCTCCCAACCATCCAGGAACAGTTTGGTGACGAACAATGCCTTTTCCAGCATGATGGAGCACCTTGCCGTAAGGCAAAAGGGATAACTAAGTGGATCGGGGAACAAAACATTGATATTTTGGGTCCATGGCCAGGAAACTCGCCAGACCTTAATCCCATTGAGAACTTGTGGTCAATCCTCAAGAGGCGGGTTGACAAACAAAACCCCACAAATTCTGACAAACGCCAAGCATTGATTATGCAAGAATGGGCTGCCATCGGTCAGGATGTGGCCCAGAAGTTAATTGACAGCATGCCAGGGCGGATTGCAGAGGTCTTGTAATTGTCAATAAAAGCCTTTGACACTTATGAAATGCTTGTAATTATACTTCTGTATTCCATAGTAATATCTGACAAAAATATCTAAAGACCCTGAAGCAGCAAACTTTGGAAATTTAATATTTGTGTCACTCTCAAAACTTTTGGCCACGACTGTACAATCCAGGTGTGCAAAGCTCTTAGACTTACCTAGATAGACTCACAACTGTAATTGCTACCAAGGGTGATTCTGACATGTATTGGCTCAGGAGTGTGTATTATGTGAATTATATTTCATTTCAATACATTTGGAAAAAATGTCAATTTTTCACTCTGTCATATATGTGGTATTGTGTGTCGATGGGTAAGAAAAAAAAATCTGTAACACAAAATATGGAATAAGTCGATGGGTATGAGTCCTTTCTGAAGGCACTGTAGGTGAAACACTTAATACATTAATCATGCCTTACCTATAGGTGATACTTTTGTCATAAATGTATGTTTCACACAGTAATATGCTAATTCGTCTGCTTTCCAATGTTTTTCCAAAGTAAATGCTGTTAGATTGCATGCTCTTTTTGTTTTTAATCATTTGATAACCAATCACAGGAGGGGGTTGTCACATGGAATTTAAATAATTTTATAGGATCTTTATAGTGTCACATTCATTAGTGTTATGAAGGCCTTCTAGGGTCTTACAAACCCTACTAGGTGTGCTTTTTTAAGGCCACACAAAGCATTCCCTATTACGTTAAAGAGATACTTCCGGATTTTGGCAATGAGGACCTTGATCTACTTCCCCAGTGTCAGAAGAACTCATGGATACCTGGGCGCTAAATGACTGGAAGTCGATGGTATCTACTAGAGGTCATGGGCTCCTGAACGTTTCTGCAAAAAGATTTAGTTAGATAAACTATAAAATATACTACCCTCTACAACACAACCTTCATTTTAAATCAAAACTCCAAACCTACAGCCTGGATTTTGGGCAACATTACTTGGAAGGATTCTTACTTCCAAGGACTCCAGCTAACTTTCGAGTAAACCAACAAACAGCAGAAACATCAAAATACCATCCAACCTGGACCTGAGTGAGTATTGTTCAGTCTGAAGCTGCTTCTATTGCCAAGACGTAAAAGGTACAATCTCTAGATATTTTACTTTATAAACACTGATAAGTTAAGGCTACAGAGCTACCAAGCTTGCTAGGACTGAACAGACCCAGCTGCAACTTCAATTAGCCCTGAAGTATGAAAGCCCTTGAACCCAACAATGGCAACAGAGAATCACAACCTCACCAATCCCAAATGCAGAGGGCTCTGAAGCCCCCTGCTCCATGTCTTCGTTACACCCCTGTGTAGAGGCTATCATAGTACAGTTCCCCTCAGAAATAAAAAATGACACCGCACGAAAAGACAACAAACAGAAGCTCCTCGGGGACAATCCAGAGACACTATTTGCGGACTGTTAAAAGACTGGGAACATAAGCAATTTCATTTTCCACACAGACAATCCCCTGGCACGGCACAGTGCTATAAGACCACACTATCCCTCTGTCAAGAGTGAGGGTATTGGCCCCGGGTCCTCTGCTTTTGACCCGAAGAGCAGGAACCCAGACTTCACCAAATAAATCAGAAATGCAGACATTGTCATCCTGCTAGAAACATGATATAAAGGAGATGGATCCACTGGTTGCTGCTAGACTCTAAAGGAAATTCTCTCAACAAATAAAAATGGCCTCCTGTGTGCTACCTATATTCTCACCCACCCCATATAATTCCCATAGTTTATCCAGTCTGGAGGGGGAGATCAACAATTTTCATACCCAGGGACACGTACTAGTTTGGTGAACTAAACGCCTGAACTGGACAAGAACCCGACATTCTCAGAACACGGAGACAAATGCCTACCTGGAGGTGAAGGCATTCCCACCCAAATATGCTTCCCTAAACACATACCACAAAAATGGGTCACAACTCCTTCAGCTCAGTCGCATGCTGGGTCTGTACGTAGCCAATGGTAGGCTTTGCGGGGAATCCTACGGTAGGTACACACCTACAGCTCATCCCTTGGCAATGGGTACTGCAGACTAGATGTCGACCGATTTTTAATCGGAATGCCCGATTTTGAATTAGGGCCGATTGTCAAGTTTTCATAACAATCGGAAATCGGTATTTTTGGACACTGATTTTGCCGATTTATACAAAAATACACATTTCTGATTGTTATGAAGACTTGAAATCAGCCCTAATTAAATCGGGCATTTCGGTCGACATCTAAATAAAGGGGTAGAAATATATTTTTTTTTACACCTTTATTTAATCTTTATTGAACTAGGCAAGTCAGTTAACACATTCTTATTGTCATTGACGGCCTAGGAACGGTGGGTTAACTGCCTCGTTCAGGGACAGAACGATAGATTTTCACCTTGTCAGCTCGGGGGATTCAATCTTGCAACCTTGCAGTTAACTAGTCAAACCACCTGCCTCTCATTGCACTCCACGAGGAGACTGCCTGTTACGCAAATGCAGTAAGCCAAGGTAAGTTGCTAGCTAGCATTAAACTTATCTTATAAAAATCAATCAATCATAATCACTAACGTCAGTTAACTACACATGGTTGATGATATTACTAGTTTATCTGGCGTGTCCTGCGTTGCATATAATTGATGCGGTGCGTATCGTTGCTCCAATGTGTACCTAACCATGAACATTGCCTTTCTTAAAATCAATACACATAAGTATATATTTTTAAACCTGCATATTTGGCTAAAAGAAATCCATGTTAGCACGCAATATTAACCAGGTGAAATTGTGTCACTTCTCTTGAGTTCATTGCATGCAGAGTTGGTGTATATGCAACAGCTTGGGCTGCCTAATTTGCCAGAATTTTACGTAATTATGACATGACATAACATTGAAGGTTGTGCAATGTAAAAGGAATATTTAGACTAATGGATGCCCTTGGATGCCCCTTAGATAAAATACGGAACGGTTCCGTATTTCACTGAAAGAATAAACGTCTTGTTTTCGAGATGATAGTTTCCGGATTCTACCATATGAATGACCTAAGGCTCGTATTTCTGTGTGTTGTTATTGTGTTACAACTAAGTCTATGATTTGATAGAGCAGTCTGACTGAGCGATGGTAGGCAGCAGCAGGCTCGTAAGCATTCATTCAAACAGCACTGTTGTGCGTTTTCCCAGCAGCTCTTCGTTGTGCGTCAAGCATTGCGCTGTTTATGACTTCAAGCCTATCAACTCCCGAGATGAGGCTGATTTAACCGAAGTGAAATGGCTATCTAGTTAGCGGGGTGCGCACTAATAGCGTTTCGTCACTCGCTCTGAGACTTAGTGGTTGTTCCCCTTGCTCTGCATGAGTAACGCTGCTTTGAGGGTGGCTGTTGTCGTTGTATTCCTGGTTCGAGCCCAGGGAGGAGCGAGGAGAGGGACGGAAACTATACTGTTACACTGGCAATACTAAAGTGCCTATAAAGAACATCCTATAGTCAAAGATATATGAAATACAAATGGTATAGAGTGAAATAGTCCTATAATACCTATAATAACTACAACCTAAAACTTCTTACCTGGGAATATTGAAGACTCCTGTTAAAAGGAACCACCAGCTTTCATTTGTTCTCATGTTCTGAGCAAGGAACTTAAACGTTAGCTTTCTTACATGGCACATAATTGCACTTTTACTTTCTTCTCCAACACTTTGTTTTTGCATTATTTAAACCAAATTGAACATGTTTCATTATTTATTTGAGGCTAAATTGATTTTATTGATGTACTATATTAAGTTAAAATAAGTGTTCCTTCAGTATTGTTGTAATTGTCATTATTACAAATAAATAATAAAAATCGGCCGATTTAATCGGTATCGGCTTTTTTGGTCCTCCAATAATCGGCATCGGCGTTGAAAAATCGTAATCGGTCGACCTCTACTGTAGACTACACACCTCAACCCAGAGTCTCTGAGCGTTCAGTCAGCCCACTGATATCGCTATCAGATCACAGCAAAATCAGTCTGCTTGAACAGAGCAATACTCGATCATTAGGTATTAAAGCCAAATAAACTGCATACTATTAAGAAACGCTATAGATGGGAGGAGAGTAGTGTTGAAACCTACCAAAAAACAAATCCAATCCCTTTTCGACAAGTTCCTGGAGGAAACATTTCCCTGAAAAGCCTAAACGGTATATTACACCATTTTCAGCTTCCTGTCAAATGTAAAAATGTCAAGCAGACAATCTAAAATGTACAATAATGACAAATGGTTTGATGAAGAATGTAAAACCCTACAAAAATTGAGAAACATGTCCAACCAAAAACAGAGACCCAGAACTTGAGCCTTCGCTATGGTGAAACAATACAGAAATACATTAAGAGAAAAGGAGGAACAGCATGACAGAAAACAGCGAATTCTCATTGAAGAATCTAACCGTGTGGGGAAAATTGGAACACAGTAAACGAACAACAACAACACGAAGAGCTACCTATCCAAAATGAGGATGTATGAATAAACCACGTCTCAAATCCTTCGGCTCAGGAACAAACATCAAAAACATATATACATGATAAACTAAAAATCTTAGAATCATCTATTAAAGACTATCAGCACACACTGGATTCTCCAATTTACATTGAATGAACTACAGGATAAAATAAATCCCTCCAACCCAAAAAGGCTGGTGGTGTTGATGGTATCCTGAATACAGCTCACAAATTCCAATTGGCTATACTAAAACTCTTTAACATCATCCTCAGCTCTGGCATCTTCCCCAATATTTGGAATCAAGGCCCGATCACCCCAATCCACAAAAGTGGAGATAAATTTGACCCCAATAATTACAGTGGAATCTGCGTCAACAGCCATTTTGGAAAAATACTCTGCTGTATCAACAGCAGACTCTTAACATTTTCTCAGTGAAAACAATGTCCTGAGCAAATGTCAAATGGACTTCTTACCAAAATAAGGCACAAACGGACCACAAATACACCCTTATTGTCAGACAAATAAAACAAAACCAAAGCCTTCCAATGCTTTGTTCAAGTAAGCTTTTGGCTCAATTTGGCATTAGGGTTGGCTATACAAATTTATGGAAAGCGGTGTTGAGTGGGGGGGGACAACATAATAAAAAAAAATCAATGAACACAAACAATGTCTTCATCTAAAATTGGCTATGAACAGATTTCTTTCCTCAGGGCCGTGGGGTGAGACAGGGATGCAGCTTGAGCCTCACGCTCTTCAACATATCAATGAATTGGAGAGGGCACTAGAACAGTCTGCAGCACCCGGCTTCATCCTACTATAAGCTGAAATCAAATGTCAACTAGTTGCAGATGACCTGTTGCTTTTGTCCCCAACCAAGGCGGGCCTACAGCAGCACGTAGATCTTCTGCACAGATTCTGTCTGACATGACCCTGACAGTGAATCTTAGCAAGACAAAAATAATGGTGTTCCAAAAAAAGTCCAGTAGCCAGACAACAGATAGATTTTATATCTAGACACTGTTGCCCTAGAGCACACAAAGAACTATACCTACCTCCGCCTAAACGTCAGCGCCACAGCTAACTTCCACAAGGCTGTGAAAGATCTAAGAGACGAGGCAAGAAGGGCCTTTTATGCCATCAAAAAGGAACATAAAACTCAACATCCCAATTAGGATCTGGCTAAAAATACTTAAATCATTTATAGAATCCATTCTATGGTGGTAAGGTTTGGGGTACACTCACCAACCAATAATTCACAAAATGGGACAAACACCCAATTGAAAAAATATACTTGGTGTACAACGCAAAACCCTAAACAATCCATGCAGAGCATAATTAGGATTATACCCACTAGTTATCAAAATCCAGAAAAGATGTGTTAAAATCTACAACCACCTTTAAGGAAGCGATGCCCACACGTTCCACCATAATGCCCTCAGCTACAGAGAGATGAACCGAGAGAAGTGTCCCCTCAGCCAGCTGGTTTTGGGGCTCTGTTCACAAATGCAAATAGACCCCACAGCCTCAGGACAGAAACACATTTGGACCAACCAAATTATAAGGAAGCAAAAACATAACTATTTGACTCACTGGAAAGAATCAATCGAATAACAGAGCAAATTGGAATACTATCTGACCCTGAACAGAGAGTACACAGTGACAGAATACCTGACCAATGTGACTGACCCCAAATTTATGAAAATTCTTCACTATGTACAGACTGAGTGAGCATAGCCTTGCTATTGAGGGAGGCCGCCATAGGAAGAAGACAGGCTATGTGCCCACTGCCCACAAAATGAGGTGCAAACTTAGCTGCACTTGCTAAACTCCTGCCAAATTTATGACTACTTTAGAGATATATTTCCCACAGATCACAGAGACCCACAAAGAATTGAAAAGCAAATCAAACATTTGATAAACTCCCATATTTGTTAGGCGAAATACCGCAGTGTGCATTCACAGCCGCAAGATTTGTGACCTGTTGCCATGAGAAAAGGACAACCAGTGGAGTACAAACATTGTAAATACCACCAATATCAGTTTATTTTCCTTCCCCTACTGTTCGTACTACAAATTCACGTTGCTAAAACACTGTACAAACCTTTTTGAGTGCAATATTTACTGTCAAATTCAAATACCTTTCTTGTTGATGTTTTGTCTTTTCACTCTTTATTGATTATTCATTTAAAAAGAACTTGTAAACACATTTCCCATACCAATAATGCCCCATTGAATTGAATAAAGGGTTTCATTGTAAAAATCCTGAAGTATCCCTTTAACAAGAGTGCCATTTTATCACAGTGTGATGGACTTTAACCCATAATGAAGAAAGGTTAGGATACACATCTTCAGAACTGTGGTATTGGTGTGAATAGGGAATTGTCTCTTATCTGGTGCCGTCTAATTGAGGCCATTCGGATTAGCAGAAGTTGACATGTCTGTTATTAAGAGACGGGAATGGTTAACTAATATTAATATAATAATACGATATGCCATTTATCCAAACTAACTTACAGTTGACGTCGGAAGTTTACATACACTCAATTAATATTTCGTAGCATTGCCTTTGAATTGTTTAACTTGGGTCAAATGTTTCAGGTAGCCTTCCACAAGCTTCCCACAATAAGTTGGGTAACTGATGTCTTGAGATGTTGCTTCAATATATCCAGATAATTTTCCTCCCTCATGATGCCATCCTATTTTGTGAAGTGCACCTGTCCCTCCTGCAGCAAAGCACCCTCACAACATGATGCTACCACACCCGTGCTTCACGGTTGGGATGGTGTTCTTCGGCTTGCAAGCATCCCTCTTTTTCCTCCAAACATAACTATGGTCATTATGTCCAAAGAGTTTTATTTTTGTTTCATCAGACGAGGGGATATTTCTCCAAAAAGTATGATCTTTGTCCCCATGTGCAGTTGCAAACCGTAGTCTGGCTTTTTTTATGGCGGCTTTGGAGCAGTGGCTTCTTCCTTGCTGAGTGGCCTTTCAGGTTATGTCGATTATAGGACTCGTTTTACTGTGGATATAGATACTTTTGTACCCGTTTCCTCTAGCATCTTCATACGGTCCTTTGCTGCTGTTCCGCACCAAAGTGCGTTCATCTCTAGGAGACAGAACATGTGTCCTTCCTGAGCGGTATGACATCGTGTTTACATGTCCCATCGTGTTTATACTTGTGTACTATTGTTTGTACAGATGAAAGCGTTACCTTTAGGCGTTTGGAAATTGCTCCCAAGAATGAACCAGACTTGTGGAGGTCTACAAAAAAAATATATATTGGCTGATTTCTTTTGATTTTCCCATGATGTCAAGCAAAGAGGCACTGTTTGAAAGTAGGTCTTGAAATACATCCACAGGTACACCCCCAATTGACTCCAATGATGTCGATTAGCCTATCAGAAGCTTCTAAAGCCATGACATCATTTTCTGGAATTTTCCAAGCTGTTTAAAGGCACAGTCTACTTAGTGTATGTAAACTTCTGACCCACTGGAATTGTGATACAGTGAAATAATCTGTCGGTAAACAATTGTTGGGAAAATGACTTGTGTCATGCACAAAGTAGATGTCCTAACTGACTTGCCAAAACTACAGTTTGTTAACAAGAAATTTGTGGAGTGGTTAAAAAACTAGTTTTAATGACTCGTACATACGTCCATTTTTACAAATGGATGGTCCTGAGAATCAAACCCACCACCCTGGCGCTACAAACGCCATGCTCTACCAACTGAGCTATAAAGGACCACGCCGTAAACTAACTTCTCTCACTCCTATTCTTCTATTGGCTCCAGTGTGCTAAGGTCAACACCCTTGGTGTTCCAACATTAACGATGTGTGCAGCAACTCGGCCAATCTGGAGAAGTGTGTGGGGATTGAGGTGGTGTTTTCCAATTGTAAAGCCATTTGCCTGTAGGAACAAAAACTGACGAGTTTCTTGAAAACTACAGTACCAGTGACCTCTGATTGCTGCCTGACATTAGTCAGTCTAGAAAAGGTCTGCGTGATTTAACAATGACTTTAAATGCTGTTGTCCTTCGTGTGGTTGGTTGGATAATTAGTTTTCCCATGTTGATAGCACCATGGAAGAGAAAGATGAGGAGGATTACAAAGACCATCACATTAAATCACCGATGTCTGGTTTTCATGGACAGACTGACAGGAGCAACACTTTTAACTATGCTAACGGTGTTGCATTAGAAAGTTAAACAATGAATTCCTGTCATTCAACCCAGGCTGTATGATTTTAAAGGAAGTGAAATATGAGTAAAAACCGTGTGCCTTCTTGCCGTGGTTCTTTCTTTTTGACGTCGCCTTAATTCAGTTATATTCATCATGACCGTCTATCCTTCATCTTGTCCTCTCTGTGCATTGTCCCTGTGGGGTTAGTAAGTTGCGTCTCCTCTGATTTCTCCAACTGAACCAGCCGCCTTGGCTGTTGCTGCTGCCCCCTATCAACCCATCACAGCTCGTGTCTCTGCTGATATGATCTGGCCTTTGTTTGGAGGTGACTGCTTTTAATGACTGCAGCTGCACAAATGTTTCATCTCCTGACAGACAGGAGGAGGTAGCCGTACACCCCCACCACCGCACACACACCCTGAGCAACGCTTCCGTTGTCTTGGTTACATGACATCAGAGTGCAGTAATGAAATAAACGTGGCTGTATTTAC
The DNA here is from genome assembly GCF_002021735.2 of Oncorhynchus kisutch. Taxonomy (NCBI): domain Eukaryota; kingdom Metazoa; phylum Chordata; class Actinopteri; order Salmoniformes; family Salmonidae; genus Oncorhynchus; species Oncorhynchus kisutch. Next base: position 28,953,196 of record NC_034198.2, on the reverse strand, counting down.
CACTCTCTCTCTCCTCTTCAGGCAGAAGTGTGCCCCTCCACTCTTTAGGCCCCCAATCACAAAACAACAGTTGGTGCCCCTATCCCAATGGGGGGCACTTTTCTGAAAGCGTCACTGTCTGATCCGGTTTAATTAAGACGAGTGTGACTTTACTGTGTGTTCAGACTTTAGGAGTGTGTTTAATTAAGCATGTTTGTAGTTTTGCATGTCTGATTTCGGAGGGGTCGGAGGGGGGAAGACGTGTAGGACTTCATGCCCCATAGAGAGAGCGAGTAATGGTGTCTTTTTGTAGACTCTAACTCCGCCATGGTTCATTGGACTAATGCCTATGGGAAAAAGCGTTTTTGGATGAACACCGGAAATAAGGTCTGTGGTAAACACAGGCTTAAGAGATCAGCTAATGGCACTTTTCTGGTGAAAAGCATTTTTCATAATAAAGGTCATGTTTAACTGACTGCCATTATCTCATAGAACAACCTGTATAAGATCTCCTATAAGATCTCCTATAAGATCTCCTATAAGATCTCCTATAAGATCTCCTATAAGATCTCCTATAAGATCTCCTATAAGATCTCCTATAAGATCTCCTATAAGATCTCCTATAAGATCTCCTAAGCCTGACCCATATTTTTGGTGTTTATTCCAAAAACCCTGTTTTTCACCATTCATTTTTTCCATAAGGATTGCTGAATGAGCCAGAGGTAACTTATTTCTGTATTTTAGGACTACAAGCTGGCGAGCTCTGTTGAAATGATGCTAAACTGTGACCGTGGGAGGGTGGGAGAGAGAGTGCTTGAATAAACAGGCTGGGTTTAAAGGAGATCGCAGTGTGACGACGCAGAACATGGAGCGGCTTGGCTGACATTGATCAGGGTTTGGGCGGAGGGGGGTGACCACTGGGGCAGTGCTACTGTGGTTTTAAAGGCTTTTGTATGGTACAGTAAAACGGAATTCATAATGCTCTTAGTCCTATGTTCAAAGAATGCACAGCAACACATTGGTGTCAAGTTATTACATTGTAATTTCAAGAAAAGCTGAGACGATAGTTATTTGGTTATGAAAAAAATACTTGTCTATTCAAATCAATCATTGCTGACATTCTCCACACAAATGAAATACTTTTTTCCGTCTTCTCAAAAGAGCACAAGCATTTTAATTTGTTTCAATAGTTGCCTTAGTGCTGCTCTTTTTGACATGATTCTACAACATCTCTCCTCTGCCACGAATCTGTGTTAGTTGGCTGAACTCTAAACCACATGGTCCCTAAGAGAGAGATGGAAGGTATCACACCTACCTCCCCTCACACACAGCACATGTTTTACTATCCTTGTGGGGACCTAACCCTGTATTTCCATTCAGAATTCCATCCCCTAACCCCTCATTTTAAACCTAATTATATCCTTCAACCTAACCCCTAATTAGAACCTTCAACCTAACCCCTAATTAGAACCTTCAACCTAACCCCTAATTAGAACCTTCAACCCAACCCCCAATTATAGACCTAACCCCTATGCCTAAAATAGCCTTTTTCCTTGTGGTGACTGGCGAAATGTCCTCACTTGTCTGAATCTTACTTCGTTATTTGCTTTTTACCTGTAATGCATTGGGCAGACCGCACCACCCTCTGGAGAGCCCTGCAGTTGTGAGCGGTCCAGTTGCCGTACCAGGTGGTGATACAGCCCGACAGGATGCTCTCAATTGTGCATCTGTAAAAATGTGTCAGGGTCTTAAAGGGCCAAGCTGAAATTCAGCTCTGTGTCTCTCTCTCTGTCTGTTTGTCTGTGTCTCTCTCTCTCTCTCTCTCTCTGTGTCTGTGTCTCTCTCTCTGTGTCTGTGTCTCTCTCTCTGTGTCTGTGTCTCTCTCTCTGTGTCCTGTGTCTCTCTCTGTGTCTGTGTCTCTCTCTCTCTCTGTGTCTGTGTCTCTCTCTCTCTGTCTGTGTCTCTCTCTCTCATCTCTCTCTCTCTCTCCTCTCCTCTCTCTCTCTCTGTCTCTGTCTCTGTCTCTGTCGCTGTGTCTGTCTCTCTCTCTATCTCCTGTCTCTGTGTCGGT